>NW_026902284.1:0-1444 GCF_033783945.1 Neopsephotus bourkii
GTACTGAGAGCACCGGGTACTGAGAGCACTGCGTACTGAGAGCACCGGGTACTGAGAGCACTGGGTACTGAGAGCACCGGGTACTAAGAGCACTGGGTACTGAGAGAACAGCGTACTGAGAGCACCGCGTACCGATAGCACCGGGTACTGAGAGCACCAGGTATTGAGAGTAACGCGTAATGAGAGCACCGCGTACGGAGATCACCGGGTACTGAGAGCACTGGGTAAGGAGAGCACCGCGTACTGAGTGCACCGGGTACTGAGAGCACCGGGTACTGAGAGCACTGGGTACTGACAGTACCGGGTGCTGAGAGCACTGGGTACTGAGAGCACTGGGTACGAAGAGCAGCGGGTACTGAGAGCACCACGTACAGAGAGCACTGGGTACTGAGAGCACTGGTTACTTAGAGCACTGGGTACTAAGAGCACCGTGTACTGAGAGCACCGCGAACTGAGAGCAACGGGTACTGAGAGCACTGGGTACTGAGAGCACAGTGTACGGAGAGCAAGGGGTACTGAGAGCACCGGGTACTGGGAGCACTGGGTACTGAGAGCACCTGCCACTGAAAGCACGGGGTACTGAGAGCACTTGGTACTAAGAGCACTGGGTACTAAGAGCATCGGGTACTGAGAGCACCGGGTACTGAGAGCAACGGGCACTGAGAGCACTGGGTAGTAAGAGCCCCCGGTACTGGGAGGACTGGGTACAGAGAGCACCACGTACTGAAAGTACCGGGTAGTGAGAGCACTGGCTACTGAGAGGACCGCGTATGGAGAGCACCGGATACTGAGAGCACCGGGAACTGAGAGCACTGGGTACTGAGAGCACCGGGTACTGAGAGCACTGTGTACTGAGAGCACGTTCTACTGAGAGCACTGGGTGATGAGAGCACCGGGTACCGAGAGCACTGGGTACTGAGAGCACCGGGTACTGATAGCACTGCGTACTGAGAGCGCCACGTACTGAGAGCACCGGGTACTGAGAGCACTGGGTACTGAGAGTACCGCGTACTGAGAGCACAGCGTACGGAGAGCACCGTGTACTGAGAGCACGGAGTACTGAGAGCACTGCGTTCTGAGAGCACCGGGCACTGAGAGCACCGGGTACTAAGAGCACTGGGTACTGAGAGAACCGCGTACTGAGAGCACCGCGTACTGATAGCACCTGGTACGGAGAGCACCAGGTACTGAGAGTACTGCGTAATGAGAGCACCGCGTACGGAGAGCACCGGGTACTGAGAGCACCGGGTAATGAGAGCACCGCGTACTGAGTGCACCGGGTACTGAGAGCACCGGGTACTGAGAGCACTGGGTACTGAGAGTACCGTGTACTGAGAGCACCGCGTACTGAGATCACCGGGTACTGAGAGCACTGTGTACTGAGAGCACCGGGTACTGAGAGCACTGGGTACTGAGACTACACTGTACTGAGAGCACCACCTAC